>NC_091130.1:116145413-116177913 GCF_040183065.1 Periplaneta americana
TTCATCTACATTACAATATTACATTATTTGCCCTTCTTTTCAGTGACCTTTTCTCAGGATTTTACTCTTGCGTTCTTTCAATGTTCCAATATTCTAATGCTTGTAGTACTTCCTTACTATCATAGTTCAATTCACTTTTCACTTTTTCTCTTTCATTGTTATGGCTTTTATGGTTCATTCTCCCTACTTGCACTCAATTTCACTTTTTCTCTATTGCATGAGGCCGAGGATTCGGCATAGATTACCTAGCATTGATCTTACGGTTGAGGAAAACCTCGGAAAAAGCCCAACCAGGTAATCATCCCAAGGGGGGATCGAACCCGCTCCCGAGCGCAGCTTCAGATCGGCAGGCAAGCCCGTTAATCGACTGAGCCACACCGGTGGCAAAGCTCTTATTATAGCTTATAGTACACCCCAAGTATTTGAAGCTGTTCACTTGCTCTACTGTCTCATTTAGAATTAGCAAGTTTATCTTTTTCACTTTTCTTCCTATGACCTTGGTCTTCATCTTGTTTGCATTTATTTGCATGCCATACTGCTCATAGCTGTCATTTAGCTCCTGTAGTATATCCCTTAGTATGGTCTCCTTCTTCTGCTAAGAACGGCAGTCATCAACAAATCTTATGCACTTTATTCTTCTTCCTCCTACATTTACCTCTCCCATGTTCTGAAAACAGTTATTTAGCAAATCCTCCAAGTAAATATTGAACATGGTATAGAGGATTTCACATTAAGAAAAAAGCATCGATCTTTTGGGCGTTGCTTAGTACACTGTTGCCGCAAGGTGAAAGAGTGAGGTATAGTATCTCTGTCTCACTCTCTTCCTAACACGTACAGTTTATCGCACAAAATAGGCATGTCGAGTCCAAATGATTGAAAAAACCTATTAATGCCGTAATTATTTCTAAAAAATACATAGATTATATTTTATATACATTACAATTAAACTTTGCACATTTTAGCCATTAACCAACTATTATACGCACGGGGGCTGTTTTTAAGTGACGGTATGAATATGGTATAGAGAATTATTTACATGCATTGAGTTTTCGTTAAGAATGTATGTTTCATTCCGTAAAAATCTGTTAATATAAAATTCTTCACTATATTTATGGAATTGGGTTTCAAAATTACAAGTGTCATTTATATTTCCTAAATTATGTCCTCTTTCAATGATATATTTGCATAACTAGATTTCTTATGGTTACTTTTAAAATCAGTTATGTGTTCCCTAAATCGTATTTTAAAATTTCTTTTGGTCTAACATACATTTATATGAGATGCATTTAAAGCCATATATAAGATTACTATTTAATCTGTTAGTATTTTCCAATTGTGTACTTATAATATCGTTTAATTTATTAGTTTTGTGTGCTTTGTGTATATCTTCTTTTTTGAAAAAAAAAATGCAGTTTATTAGAAATATATTAATTTTAAGGTGATGGAACCATTAACTTTTATTTTCTTATTCTTTTGGCAGATTAAAGTACTTCTGAGTTTTAATTTCTCTTTATTACCTTTATCGCGTATTAATGTTGTTATGTTTGCGCTACTATATCCATTTTCTACTCCAATTTCTAAAATTTTCTTAGTTTCTTCTTTGTATTTGATTTTACTTAACGGAATCTTTATCATTCTGTCAATTAGATCGTGGAATGTATTGTATTTATCATATTATATATATATCATACCATATATATTATTTCATATTTTGTGTTTTCACATTCAGCAATTTATTGATATATTATGAAAACAAATCCGTTTCCTGCCTTTTCATAATTAATGTAAATTTCAAATAATAATGCACAAGTCGGAGGTTCTGGAAAGAGCATGTTATTCACTTAAAAATGATTTTGGTGTTCTGTGCTTGTTGTAGAAGTTTGCATTGTATTGGCCAAGACGCTTGATGAATGGATTTTCACTAGAATTTGCACTGTTATAAAACTTGTTCACTTGTTGACGTAGTATGTCGTTCAGAAATGCCATGTCCAAATCAAAGTGTATTTGTACATTAGTTGTGTACCAGTCTGAATCATGTATTATTCGGAATACTTTATATATGAAGAGTCCACTGCAAGAATGATGGATGTCATTTGGAATACATTTTCCAGGAGAAGCAATTGAAAGTTTGAAATGCTTAGGGCTCAAAGCTTAACTGAGATTTTCCGATTATTACTGGACAGTGACTATCAGTGTTAATGCCACATAACTCTTTATGTACATTCTATATGTCTTAAGCCATGTGTTGACAGTATTTGTTCATTTTTGAGAAGAAAGTGACATGCATCATTCTTGCAGTAACATATATCATGTCACATATATATATATATATATATATATATATATATATATATATCATATATACTATATATTTGCTATATATACCGACTTATTTTTATTATGTTTTGTGATTCTAATATCAAGAAAATTAATTGAGTTTTTCTTTGTATTTCTGTGATAAACGTTAAATTATAACACAATTTGTTGATAGAATCAGTGATATCACTGTTTTTAATACTGTCGTCGTATATGGTTAATGTATCGCCAACATACCGATTATACATTATTATACAGTATTATTGTCTTCTATGACTTGGTTGACTGATACATCTTCAATATTCTGTAAAGTTATCTCAGCCAGTTATGCTGAAAGCGGGTTGCCTATTGCTACACCTTTGGTTTGTATATAAAATCTGTTATTAATTGAAAAGTAATTTTGTATAGTGACTATGTTAAGAAGTGTTATTACTTGATCTATTTATTCTCTTGCTCTTTGGTTATAGATTAAATTTTCTTTTATTATACCAATGGTTTCTAGTATGGGAATGTTTGTATAGAGGTTAGTTATATCCAGTGGTAACATTTTCGGATGTCTGTTTACTGTAATGTTTTGTAAATTACAACTTAATTGGTTCGTATTGCCTATTGCATATTTATATTTGAGATTTATGTTGGTTTTCAGATTATGATGAAATAATATGCTAATCTTATAACTTGGTGCATTCATGCAGTTTGCGACGGGTGGCATGGATAAATTTGCTTTGTTGGTTTTTGGTAGTGTTTTCAGTTTAGGAATACTGGGGTTCTTGAATTTTTTGAGATCAAGTTTTGAACTGATTTATGTTTCTTTTATTTGTTTTTGAAGTGTATCGGTAGGATCAGACTTTATTTCAGTAATATTATTTTGTTCTATAAATTCTATTGTTTCATTCAGATATATAATAATAATAATAATAATAATAATAATAATAATAATAATAATAATAATAATTACTATTATTATTACTATTATCTCTCCATTATGAGAGGTGCATTTCTTTTTTCTGCTTTGGTGTGGATTAAATTTTGTTGTTGTAACTTATTCTTTAATGTATTAATTTTTTCATTTGTTTTTCAGCTTCTTGAAAGTCATTTTTAGTTTTGGGGTTCGTTACATATTCATTACATTCACATGAATGTACAAATTACAAATTTCCAATATGCATATTTATGTACATATTAAATTGATTTAAGTAACCATATCCTACTATGTAAAAGCAAATATCCATGGATAACGTTCAATCAAATGCGTATACTAATTGTATTGGCATATTAAGACTCGTTTGGAAAGGATACAAAAATTGTTTTTAAATGTATTGCGTACATGAGAGAATTTGGTTGTCGACTACTATTTGAATATGTAAAAATTGTTAAATATGCAGAAATATACAGAAAATAAGTTCAGATTAAATTAAAATTGAATCAACATATCACAATTTTATTAAACTACGATGTGTCTACTGTATATAGATAAAACTTTTTTCAAGTATATTGATTGTGTTATATATTACGAAGCAATTCAATAAATCACAGATTATGTACTTAAATGTATTACGTACCTCGGAGGATATGATGTGAGTTACTACTTTTAATGTAGGCAGTGTGCTCTATTATATACTAAATGCAAGATTTCAAATTAAATCCAGTGAATACATGAATAAATAATTAGGAAAAATTTGCTTCAACTATTATAGAACTTACTAGAGGTAATGTGCCTTAATGTTACTGTATTACATACGTGAATTGAAATTTAAACACGTGTGTACATATAAGTTCTTATGGATGTTAAAATTTGCAACATGAATATGAATTATGTATTCAAATATATTGCGTAACTCAAACTATATGATTGTAAATTGTTATTTTTATATAGTGTGCTTTGTTATATATATTATGTTGAGTGTAACATTTAATATATAGCAATAATAATAATAATAATAATAATAATAATAATAATAATAATAATAATAACATTAATAATGATGATGATGATCTTATTGAACCAAACATTAATTTTTATGTAAATAAAAAATGTGTTGAAAAGTTATATCTGTTATTTAAAGCTAAATTTCGATGAAGTACTTACGTAATTGTGTGTCTGTGGTGGTGATGATAGTTCTTCGACTGTTAAACAGAAATGCGGAGTAGTTTGCCTTACAGGAATGTAATAATACGCATGGGGGCTGTTTTTAAGTGACGGTATGAATGTGGTATAGAGGACTATTTACGTGCATTCAATTTTCGTTAAGAATGTGTGTTTCATTGTGTAAAAATCTGTTAATATAAAATTCTTCAGCTATATTTATGGAATTGGCTTTCAAAGTTACTAATGTCATTCATATTTCCTAAATTATGTCCTGTTTCAATGACATATTTGAATAACTAGATTTCTTATGGTTACATTTAAAATCAGTTGTGTGTTCCCTATGTCGTATTTTAAAATTTCTTTTAGTCTGACATATATTTAAATGAAATGCATTTAGAGCCATATATACAATTACTGTTTAATCTGTTAGTATTGTCCAATTGGGTACACATTATATCGTTTTTCTTATTCTTTTGGCTGATTAAAGTACTTCTGGGTTTTAATTTCGCTTTATTTTCTTTATCGCCTATTGATTTTTTGATGTTTGCTCCACTATAATCATTTTCTACTGCAATTTCTAAAATTGTCTTAATTTCTTCTATGTATTTGTTTTTAGTTAACGGAATATTTGTCATTCTTTCAATCAGATCGTATAATATATATATATATATATATATATATATATATATATATATATATATAGATACACATACACGCATAATTTCGTATTTTGTTTTTTCGCATTCAGCAATTTATTGATAAATTATCGAAACAAAGCTGTTTCCTGCCTTTTCATAATTAGTGTAAAATTCAAATAATAATGCACAAGTATTGTTTAAGTGCAGCTGTGAACACAACTGCACACGGAGACATTAATGTAGATGTTAGGAATTCCGAGGTTGTGGAAAAGTGCATGTTATTCACTTAAAAAAATTTTGGTGTTCTGTGCTTGTTGTAGAAGTTTGCATTGTATTGGCCAAGACGCCTGATGAATGGATTTTCACTAGAATTTGCACTCTTATAAAACTTGTTCACTTGTTGACGTAGTATGTAGTTCAGAAATGCCATGTCCAAATCAAAGTGTATTTGTACATTAACTGTGTACCAGTCTGAATTATGTATTATTCGGAGCACTTTATATATAGTATCATATATCATGTTATATATATATATATCATATATACTATATATTTGCTATATATACCAACTTATTCTTATTATGTTTTGTGATTCTAATGTCAAGAAAATGAATTGATTTGTTCTTTCTATTTCATGGCAAACGTTAAATTATAACACAATTTGTTGAAAGAATCAGTGATATCACTGTTTTTAATACTGTCGTCGTATTCGATTAATGTATCGTTAACATACCGATTACAGATTATTATACAGTATTATTTTTTTATTGGGTTATTTTACGACGCTGTATTAACATCTAGGTTAATTAGCATCTGAATGAAATGAAGGTCATAATGCCGGTGAAATGAGTCCGGGGTCCAACACCGAAAGTTACCCAGCATTTTCTCATATTGGGTTGAGGGAAATCCCGGAAAAAACCTCAACCAGGTAACTCGCCCCACCCGGGATTCGAACCCGGGCCACCTGATTTCGCGGCCAGACGCGCTGACCGTTACTCCACAGGTGTGGACTACAGTATTACAGTATTGTCATTTATGACTTGGTTGACTGATTCGTCTTCAATACTCTATAAAGATATATCGGCCAGTAATGCTGAAAGAGTGTTGCCCGTTGCTACACCTTTGGTTTGTTAATAAAATCTGTTATTAAATGCAAAGTAATTTTGTTATTTACTATGTTAAGAAGTGTTATTACTTGATCTTTTTCCTCTCTTGCTCTTTGGTTATAGATTAAATTTCCTTTAATTATACCAATGGTTTCTAGTATAGAAATGTTTGTATAGAGGTTAGTTATATCCAGTGGTAACATTTTTGGATGTCTGTTTACTGTAATGTTTAGTAAATTACAACTTAATTGGTTCGTATTGCCTGTTGCATATTTATATTTGAGATTTATGTTGGTTTTCAGATAATGATGTAATAATTTGCTAATCTTATAACTTGGTGCATTCATGCAGTTTGCGACGGGTGGCATGGATAAATTTGCTTTGTTGGCTTTTGGTAGTGTTTTTAGTTTAGGAATACCGGGGTTCTTGAATTTTTTGAGATCAAGTTTTGAACTGATTTTAATGTTTCTTGTATTACGTTTTGAAGTGTATCGGTAGGATCAGACTTTATTTCAGTAATATTATTCTGTTCTATAAATTCTATTATTTCATTCAGATATATTATTATTATTATTATTATTATTATCTCTCCATTATGACAGCTGCGATACATTTGTCTGCTTTGGTGTGGATTAAATTGTGTTGTTGTAACATTCTTTAATGCATTAATTTTTTCATTTGTTTTTCAGCTTCTTGAAAGTCATTTTTAGTTTTGGGGTTCGTTACATATTCATTACATACACATGAATGTAAAAATTACAAATTTCCAATAGCCTAAGCATATTTATGTACACATTAAATTGAATTAAATAACCATATCCTGCTGTGTAAAAAACAAATATCCATGGATAATGTTCAATCAAATGCGTATACTAATATTGAATTGACATATTAAGACTCGTTTGGAAAGTATACAAAAATTGTTTTTAAATGTATTACGTACAGGAGAGAATTTGGTTGTCGACTACTATTTGAATATGTAAAATTGTTAAATAGGCATATTTTACAAAAAAAAAAAAAGCTAGGATTAAATTAAAATTGAATCAACATATCTCACTCTTTTTATTAAACTACGATGTGTCTATTGCATATAGATGAAAAATTATTATGATATTATATATTACGAATCAATTAATTAAATCACAGATTATGTACTTAAATGTGTTACATAACTCGAAGTATAAATTAATACAACGTAAATTGATAATTGCATAATTTGCATTAAAGATAGTCATATGATTGAACAGCATTCTTGTTTAATTATGTAACTTGAAATTTTTATAAATGCACGATAAGTCCCGAGTAATTAAATATAAGAAATCATAATTTCTCACTTGGTTTCTATAAAGATTAAGATAACCCATCTTTGCAAATAAGTTTTTATGAAAAATGTCCTCTGATGTTTCTCGAAAATTGTTTCTTAAGATGTATTCCTCATTTTAACATTTTTAAAACGAATATCAAAATTATGCTACATCCATTTAAAAAAAATGTGCTTTTAGGAGTAAAATAGCGAAGAGGTTTTGAATTTAGCTTAAAATGGCTGATAGATATTCACTGTGGTTAAATACAGGGAGCTGGTACTTTTTTCACCCGAATTTTTTTACTAATCTCGAATTTAAGCTGTTGCAGCAATGATATTTCTATATACAAATAAATGAAAAATAATTATCTAATGGGAAGAAATTCAAATTATGTAACCATCTCCTCTTAAAAGTAAGATTTACATGTATCGGAAATATATCGTTCCATAAGTGAGTTAAGGTGTTAAATATTTAGGCCAGTATAACTTATTCTGTGAGAATATCCATTCCGCTGCGGAGAGCGACGGAGATGAGAGTCATTTCTCAAAAAAGGAAATTAAAAAAAAAATATATATATATAATATTAAACACACAGTTGTTGAGTAACTGTGTAAACTTTTTTCGGAAATCACAGCGCACTTTAACTTTAACATTAGTGGGCCTACAAGTAAATTATTATTTTATTAAAAATTATTTCATTTTTGTTTTGGGAAATTGAGAAGGGAAACTATCTGAATATGGCTCTTATGACGTTTCATTGCAGAAACCAATAGAAAGCAGCAACTTATAGTTGTAGTAAAAGTAGTAGTAGTAGTAGTAGTAGTAGCAGTAGTGGCAGTAGTAGTGGTAGTAGTAGTGGCAGTAGTAGTAGCAGTAGTGGTAGTAGGAGTGGTAGTATTAGTTGCTCTAGTAGTGGTAGTGGTAGTGGCAATAGTAGTGGTAGTGTTAGTGGCAGTAGTAGTACACTGAATAGTTTTATTGTGCAATTCGATATACTCTGATTTATATAAATTATTTTTTTTGTTTTATTTTATTTTTATATTAAAATTAATTAATTGTTTTGTATATAGTGTTGATTAAATTTATGGTAGGTGGTAGTGGCAGTAGCAGTAGTAGTAGTGGCAGTAGCAGCAGCAGTAGTAGTAGTACTAGTGATAATGGTTGTAGTAGTAGTGGTAGTGGCAGTAATGGTAGTGGTCGTGGCAGTAGCAGCAGCAGCTGTAGTAGTAGTACTAGTTGTAGTAGTGGTAGTGGTAGTGGTAGTGGCAGTAGTAGTAGTAGTAGTAATAGTCTGGTAGTAGTACTATGGCAGTGGTAGTGGCAGTAGCAGTAGTAGTAGTAGTAGTAGCAGCAGTAGCAGCAATAGTAGTAGTACTAGTGGTAGTAGTAGTAGTAGTAGTTGTAGTAGTGGTAGTGGCAGTGGTAGTGGCAGTAGTGGTAGTGGCAGTGGTAGTAGTAGCAGCAGCAGTATTAGTATTAGTAATTGTGGCAGTAGCATTAGTAGTAGTAGCAGTAGCAGCAACAGTAGTAGTAGTACTAGTGGTAGTAGTAGTAGTTGTATTAGTAATAGTGGTAGTAGTAGTAGTAGTTGTAGTAGTGGTAGTGGCAGTAGTAGTAGTGGTAGTGGCAGTAGCATCAGCAGCAGTAGTGGTAGTAGTAGTTGTAGTGGCAGTAGTAGTAGTGGTAATGGTAGAGACAGTGGTAGTGGCAGTAGTAGTAGTGGTAGTGGCAGTAGTAGCAGCAGTAGTAGTAGTAGTTGGGAGCAGTAGTATTAGTAGTTGGGAGCAGTAGTATTAGTAGTTGGGAGCAGTAGTAGTAGTAGTAGTAATAGTAGTAGTAGTAATAGTAGTAGTAGTAATAGTAGTAGTAGTAGTAATAGTAGTAATAGTAATAGTAGTAGTAATAGTAGTAATAGTAGTAGTAGTAGTAGTAGTAATAGTAGTAGTAGTAGTAGTAATAGTAGTAGTAGTAGTAGTAGTAATAGTAGTAGTAGTAGTAATAGTAGTAGTAGTAGTAATAGTAGTAGTAATAGTAGTAGTAGTAGTAGTAGTAGTAATAGTAGTAGTAGTAATAGAAGTAATTGTAGTAGTAGTAGTAATAGTAGTAGTAGTAATAGTAGTAGTAGTAATAGTAGTAGTAGTAGTAATAGTAGTAGTAGTAGTAGTAGTAATAATAGTAGTAGTAATAGTAGTAG
This sequence comes from Periplaneta americana, assembly GCF_040183065.1. Taxonomy (NCBI): domain Eukaryota; kingdom Metazoa; phylum Arthropoda; class Insecta; order Blattodea; family Blattidae; genus Periplaneta; species Periplaneta americana. Next base: position 116,155,061 of record NC_091130.1, read on the forward strand.
TAGTAGTAGTAATAGTAGTAGTAGTAGTAATAATAGTAGTAGTAATAGTAGTAGTAATAGTAGTAACAGTAGCAGTAGTAATAGTAGTAGTAGTAGCAGTAGTAGTAGTTGTAGTGGTAGTAGTAGTAGTAGTAGTCCTTTGTCTTCCCTCTATCCTATTCCTGATAACTATGCAATCCTTATCTACGAGTACATTACTCTTTTTTATAAACACTCTTGGATGCAATCTAACTAATCCTTCTCCACAACCCCTGCGGTGGCTGAGTGGTCAGACGCTGGCGGCCCGTGTTCGAGTCCCGGTCAGAAATCCATAGTGACACTTGTTGTGGACATGGTCGCTGTTGGGGTTTTTCTCGGGGTTCTCCCGTTTTTCCCCATATTATGCATTTACATCATTCCGTCACCATTTCTCCATTTTGTTATCATTCCGTAGCATTCCCCGAACGCCGGCAGGGGATGCACGGAGGGCCTGGCCTAGGGACGAGTGGGGTTGCCTGCTCGAAAGCTGGTACGCAGAGAACCTTAGCGTGGTCTTCCGGTGTGGGTTTGGGAATGCGCCACTAGAAGGTTAGCGCAATAGATCTCAATAGGTCGCAGTGCTGCCCATAGTGCCCCATTCCTTAAATTCCATTCTATTCCAAACCTTCGCTACTAGCATTGCTACCTTTCATTACTATTGTCCATAATTTTCTGTTTATCTCCAAGCGTTTTTATCTCAGACTAATATTCACTAATTATCTATGTTCCACTTTCTCATCTGCATTACAATACTACATTATTTGCACTTTTTCTCTGATCTTTCTCAGAATTTTACTCGCATTCATTCAAGATTATGTAATTATCGGAAATTCCATCGTGATAATTGAATCTTTTGTTAAACTAAATTTGAAAATCAGAGGTGCGGTCAGGCGTGGGTTCGATTACCGCTTGGGTTGATTATCGGTTTGCTATTTTTCAGAGGCTTATACTAAATATAACGGGAATGTCAAGTAATAAAATGACGAATCTCAGGCCACAACTCGCCAAGTATCATCTCGCTATCACCAATTAATTTCAAGTGAAGCAAATATTTCAAATCCTCAACAAAATGTGTCGTTTACTTTCTGTAACAGTTTAATAGTAAGAGCCCCCTAAAATTAATTATTATAAGGAATCATCTGTGTATCGACCCGCCAGCAGAATGCTTTGTTGCCTAGTTAGTTTACCCCAGATTGGTACATATGACGAATAATAATTTTATCAAGAATTAATAGATCCTTACCTGAAATTAAAACACACAATGGCTACCCACTGTGAGACACTTCTCATGATTTCGTCAGTGACATTTCTTGTTATTCTTATGCGTCTACTACTTTTTGCGACGTTGAAAGGAGTTTCTTGCAGTCACTTCACTTCAATTTCGGTTATTTTCGTATATAGTGCATTGTTCACTCCAAAGCTAGTGTGAATAGCTTACTTGTGGCCCGTCCGCGCCGTCGTTTTTGCACTAGACTTCCCTTAATGCATAAAATGCTAAACAGTTGACTATAGAGGACATCGCGTCAAGAAAAAAGCGTTGAGCATATGGTGCTCTTCCATGAAATTATTAGTTGCCATAGAAACGTCTATCTACCACATAGTTTCTACAATGTTCTAAGCAAGGCCCATGAAACAATTGTTTTTTTTTTTCTTAACGTGGAATTCTCTATATTTCAGAGGTTTAGGGAACGAATACCGAAACAAATGCAAGCGTTTGACTCTAGTTTCCTAGTGGTTGCAATGCCAAGTACCGACTAGTAACAGGGTTATGAACCCGCTCTGTTTACTTTGTTCCTGTGTTGTTACTAATTATGATAACAGTGGTGTTTCTGGTGCGTTTAGTAATGAGGAGTACACCGACAAATTTCTGCTCTATGGTGAAACACGGCAAAATGCAACTGCAGCTCGTAGGCTTTACTGGCAGTGCTTTAAAGGTGATGTTGATGAATAATAGTAATAATAATAATAATAATAATAATAATAATAATAATAATAATAATCACACACTACAAATCTCTTTCAGTAAACTGTATTTAGCCACGGATCTAAACCAGCGACAATCGCCATCGCATTGATTTCATGAAGGCATTGCCCCTGTAATGTAGAAAATCCTTCGTGGCTTCTATTTGATGACTTTTCTATATTTTTTAAAACGGCGCAGATGGGCTACCTGGTGTAACACTCCCGGTATATCTTGACCGATAGCAACCGTTAGATTGGAAGTGGTTAGTACCTACTGCGCATGCGTTACACCTACATTTAAATTAGTTACAATACTTCAGTTGTATTATACATACATACATACATACATACATACATACATACATACATACATACAAACGTACATACATACACAAGATCTTCTGCCCAAGGGCAGGTCTTTTACTGCAAACCCAGCAGTCTTCAATCTTTCCTGTTTTCTGCCTTCCTCTCAGTTTCCGCATATAATCGACTTATCCTAATGTCATCTATTATTTCATATCTTCTTCTACCCCGAACTCGTCCCCCGTTCACCATTCCTTCCAATACATCCTTCAGTAAGCAGTTTCTTCTCAGCCAGTGACCCGACCAATTCCTTTTTCTCTTTCTGATCTGTTTCAGCATTATTCTTTCTTCAACTCTTTCCACACAGCTTCATTTCTTATTCTATCTGTTCACTTCACAAGTTCAATTCTTCTACATATCCACATTTCAAATGCTTCTGTTAATTTCTCTTCATTTCTACGTAAAGTCCATGTTGTTGCCCCATACAATGCCACATTCCACACAAAACACTTCACTAGTCTCTTCTTTAGTTCATTTTCCAGAAGTCCGCAGAAGATGCTCCTTTTTCTATTAAAAGCTTCCTTGGCCATTGCTATCCTCCTTTTGACTTCCTGGCTGCAGCTTATGGTTTTTTATTTGGTTATTTAACGACGCCGCATCAACCACTAGGTTATTTAGCGTCGATGAGATTGGTGATAACGAGATGAGGCCGAGGATTCGCCATATGTTACCTGGCGTTCACCTTATGGTTGGGAAAACCTCGGAAAAAACCCAACTACGTAATCAGTCCAAGCGGAGATCAAACCCGCGCCCGGCCGCAACTTCAGACCGGCAGAAAAGCGCCTTAACCTACTGAGCCACGCCGGTGGCGAAGCTCATGTTACTGCTTATAGTACACCCCAAGTATTTGAATCTGTCCACTTGCTCTACTGTCTCATTTAGAATTAGCAAATTTACCTTCTTTATTTTTCATCCTATGGCCATGGTTTTCGTCTTGTTTGCATTTATTTGCATCCCATACTGCTCACAGCTGTCATTTATCTCCTTTAGCATATCCCTCAGTATCGTCTCCTCTTCTGCTAACAACGCCATATCATCAGGAAATTTTATGCACTTTATTCTTCTTCTTCCTACTTTCATCCCTCCCATGTTCTGAAAACAGTTCTTTACCAAATCCTCCAAGTAGATGCTGAACATGGTATATGATAAAGGGCATACTTGTCGTAATTCTCTCTCGACTTCACTTCCTTCTTTTGCTATTTAATTTTACAATATGATAGTAAACGGTTAGCAAAATAAAATAAAACTCGCCGATTTCAGTATAGTCTGTAGTTTCTTCGGTTACGACTGTATGATCCATAAAGGAAAGAGTATAATGCTTTCGTTTTCACATGAACGAGCAATGGTAATATGCACAGTTAACTTTAGATAATGGTCTACAATCCCGCTCTCTAAATTATTTCACCGAATAGTAGGACATCTGTCACGAAATTTTATAACATGAAACATTTGTTTCTCTTAATTTTGAGGAATGATTTAAAGAAATCTCATTACATATTATACAAATTTAACAATCTTGTATTCGAGAGCATTTGTTTTACTGAAGAAATATATGGACGTAATAACGCAAATGAAAATAGGAAACAAAATTGAAGTTGTACAAAACAGAGACATACACTTCACAATATATACCACGTTGAAATATGAAACAATTGATAACTTATTGACTTACACCATCGCAATGGAAACTTTAAAACTTTAATATTGTACCACCACGATGAAGGATAAAATCATAATTTCTAAAATAACGATAATTTTACCATTGTCTGCAATATTAAATAACATTTTATGCTACAGCAATGTAGAAATTTTAGTTACAAAAATATACTTCAGAATAGTGATTTGTTAAAATCTGTGTCATCTAGTTATTGAAGAAAGACGGAACATGTAACACTGAAGAATCTTTCCAAATTTTATGCTTGCAATCGAAAATTACAATTCTTCTGCTGTAACAGAAAACTCACAAGAATTTATTAAATATATAGCAAAACCAAAGTAGGACTAAACTGCAATAATGTGCAACGAAAATGTGACTTTACATAGAGGTCAAGTGAACTCTGGGTGGAAGATAGTCGTAAAACAAGAAGAGACTCAGTCGCCTTACTCATATTGACAAATAGTAAGAACTGCGTGGAAAGACATCTTCATCGCCTCAATGTAACATATTCTGAAAATAACTCCTGATATTATTATTTGTGCAGTACGACGACCTGGATCAGTAATAAGAACAACGGTGGTGTCAAAAGGGACAATAGAATGAATTAAGACAATTCCAGAGAACATTAAATAACACATAAAATATTATATTTGAAATGTAACAGTAATGATTAGTAAATTGTAAACCTGTAGGGCAGGCGGAAAAATGTGTAAGGTGATTTATTATATAAGTGTAATGATAACTGCCAGCATATTAAGGAATGAATATATTTTGGGAAATCTTCAGAATTCAGATGGTTGAAGACATATGCAGAGAAAAGAATTGGCTCAAAAACTAGCAGAACATATGGAATTGGAAATGTTTTGTGCAATAACTAAACAGAATATAATCGTCTTCTTCTAAATTAAGGGTGTAGATTACTTGGGCACAAATGACCCCTTGTGCACCCCAAAAACTGGAGATTAACCCACATGACCGCAATGTGTTACCAGTTTTGCTGTGCTGCTGGTATTAATTTCTTCAGAAGAGGCAATGTTTGCTTCCCGAGATAACATTGCCTGATTGGCTTAGATCTGGGCAATCCAGCAAAATGTGAAATGATAATAAATAAAGAAACAAGAGATAAAAAAGTTACCTAAATTCATGTCGAAAATATTATCCATCGTACCGAAAGCTACCTTAAACTTTAGCTATCGTGTATACATTTACATGCATGGTCCTACGACAGGGGGAAAAATCACAGACAAAAAGGATGACATCAAGCATTTCTTCATATTTTTCGTTGCACTGACATGCAGTGACTGATTATATTGTATTGGAATGTCTTAATAATGTTACTTTTATAAATTCATACAAAAAAGATATGAAATGGAAACCTTCAAGAAGAAAGAGTATGAACATAAATTGAAAATGACAAAGAATGAATAATGGAATGGACTTGCCCAAAGGTAGGGAGGTTGGGATGGGCAGGGCGGAACTCGACATGCAGCCACCTCCACGTGGTGAGTTCTGGGTTGTTTCATTTCAAAAGAATGAAACAAGCGAAGAGCTGCATATATTCTACGAAGAAAGAGTAATGGAACGGAGAAAAATTCTCTCCGGCGCCGGGAATTGTGCATTACTCTTTCATCGTATGATGACGCAGAATATCTGCTTGGAAATTTCATATGTACTTCGGTACATTAAAATAAGTTATATGGATATATTCTGCCAATGATGTTATGAATATTCATATAGGGATGGAAGGTGTTCAATAATAGTAACTTCACACAATAAATTGTAATTGTATTCTTAATATTGTAGTTGTAATCCCCTGGTAGAGGGGAAGATAAGGCCTGATGGCCTTATCTCTACCAGGTTAAATAAATAAATAAAATAAAATAAATAAATACTTGAGATAAAGACGGCGAAGAACCGTTGACGCTGATAGGTCCACACCCGTTGCAGTACTCCAACGTCGACTTAACACTGTGAATGAAGCTTTATGGTCCGTCACAACCATGCGGACATGATGGCAGTCATCCCGTGCTGTGGTCACATTACGTGGTCCAGTACCGCTCGTCTCTGCGTACGACCCTCTTCTATCCACTGGTTCCACACACGCATCATTGTCTTAGCAGCAAGCCCTGTACGAGCTGAAAAGTCACGGTATGGCAAACCTGCTTCCCTGAGACCAACCATTCCGCCCCGTTGGAATTCACGTGCTGATATTGCGCCCCTCTACAACGACGAAGCATACCTGCACTAGTTTTCACGTTTCCACTTCGTTTGGAAGCTCTGCAAGGTATAGCACTGACCTTGCTGGTGACACAAGAGACGTCACTGTTGGGCCTATGTCTACGTCATCTCTCTGGAAACGTCATCAATTGTTGGTGGTACATAGTGCTACACATCTCCCGAGTTTGGAGTCGTTCGGGCCATTATTTCTGGGCGTTGCACTTTTCAAAAACAGATATCACCAAATCAGGTAAAATCACAATGCCTTGTACTGAAATAATAATATATATACATGATTGATCTAATTTAAAAATATATTTTGTCTCACAACACAAAATTCATTGATTTCACTACAACATTTTCATTTTGTTTGATCACATAGAGCACCAGTTTTGACGATACGCAGTTGATATGGCAACAGGATGGAGCACCACCTCATTTTGGTGTAGGAGTGAGGGACTTCTTGAACCAGCAATTCCACGAATGGATGTGCCGTCGTGACACAATAGAATGGCCACCCAGATCATGCGACCTGACGTCATGTGCTTTTCGCCGTGGGGTAAGTTATCCTGAAAAACGATGTTTTTGCTCAGAAACCGTAGGAGCTGCATCATTTCCGATAGACGATCGAATAGTCATTCATGAAAATCGATGAAAATCGTGAGTTATGTTCTGCTTTCTGTAAATTAGTTATGAATTGTGCATTGAGAAACAGGGCCCTCCATTTTGAACAAAATCTGTGAAAGAATGTGTAGTCAAATGTAAATTGGATGTAATTGAATGCAGTAGTAGTAGTAGTAGTAGTAGTAGTAGTAGTAGTAGTAGTAGGTTTATTTTGCGTAACAGAATAAGGCCATAAGGCCTTCTCTTCCACTCAACCAGGCTTCAATAATATACATGAAATGCAAAATTACGCCGTAGATTATAAAACAACGGCGGGTGGGTAGCTCAGTTGGTAGAGCAGCTGGCTATGGACTGGAAGGTCCGGGGTTCGATCCCAGGTGGTGACAGAATTTTTTCTCGTTGCCAAACTTTCAGAACGGCCCCGAGGTTCACTCTGCCTCCTATAAAAATGAGGACCGGGTCTTTCCCGGAGGTGAAAGTAGGTCAGAGCGTGGTGCGGACCACACCACCTCATTCTAGTGCCGACGTCATGGAAAGCATGGGGCTCTACCTCCATGCCCCCCCTCCAATTGCCTTGACGGAATGTTACGGGGATACCTTTACCTTTAATAAAACAACCCAAAGGGAGATACCTTAGAAATTACATAAAATATAGTAGAAAATTACAAATAGTCAGGATTAGTTACATAATATAAGGACAATACAAAATAAAGTAGAAAATTACATATAATCAAAATCAGTTACATAACATAAGGGGAATATGTATATACACAATTTATAAGACATAAACTGCTCGAGATAAATTCGACGATTAGCCTAATTCACTTGAATATTATACAGTTAATATACTAATAGGAAAATACATGTGGGTTACAAGACATAAAATGCTGAATAGTAAAATCGTACTATATGGTATACAGATACAAATGATTACGTAATCTATCAAGATAATAACGGAAAAATGAAGAGAGAGGAGAAAAAAACATGGTCATTTAAGACTATTCAGAAACTTCCGAAAGAGTCTAGTTCTGTTCAATGAAAACATTTCTAAGTAGAGTGTACTTAAAAGATTTTAGACTCAGACTGCTCCTGGTTTCCTGTGACAAGGAATTCCAGGAACGGGCAATGTGCATTGTGAGGGAAGCAGAGTAGAGAGATGTTTGATGAAATGGAATTGATAGAACAAGGTTATGTTGTGAACGCGTATCACGGTTGTGGTGGGATGCCAAAAGTGTGAAGCGAGGAACTAGGTAAATAGGTGTCGAATTATTTAAAATATGATACAGCAAACAGAGTGAATGAACTGAACGTCTCTCTCGTAAACGAAGCCAAGATAATTATAAGAAATACTCGGAGACATGATCATAGCGACGGCTGTTAAAAATGAAACGGACACAAGATTATGAACACGCTGAAGTCTAAATGACAATTCAACACTATACAAAACGTCGCAGTAGTCAAAGTAAAGCATCACCAGGGTCTGTATCAAGATCTGTTTCAGTTTAGAAGGAAAGTGAAATATGAGGAAGTGTTTGCAGGAAGCGACCTTTAACCCATCCTGTATATGATGTTTATTTTATTATTACGCTATTATTTATTACCAATATTAATGTAATTATTAATTGCGTTCAAATTAAACATTCGTATTATGAATGTTGGCATTCTTCAAAGGGAAACGATGCTCTCAATGTTACATGTGAAAAGTAATTGCCAGTTGTAGTCGGTATTTGCCAGTACCGAACTTCGAAAGCAAGTCAGCGAAAGAAAATTCAACCTGACACCTAAGAAGTTACTAGCATATGTAGTAATAAGGGAAGATGGCTAGGCGTGAAATAGCTAATAATATCAACAAATTCTAATATAAAAGAAATATAAAAAAATCCGATTATTAAACAGGAAATACAAACGATAAAATTATAGAAAGAAAATACAAGACAATACAATATCATCATCACAAAAGCAGACAAATGCAATGCAAGAGTAGATACGGAAAAAGCAATTTATCCAGAAAAAAAAATACAAAGATTCATTTCGGATAATAACTTTGAACTAATCAAATCAGATTCTACTACCAAATTTCAAAAACACTTTAAAAAGTATCATAAAAACTATAGATTTAATTTTAACCGAAACAGAAAAACGTTCATTAATACAGATGAAACCTCAACCACCAAAAATGAAAGCACTACCCAATAAATCGATCAATCAACCAATCATTCCGGTGTCATAACAGCTGTCGCCGTCCCGGAAACCAAACGCCACTCCTCTGTGTTGCTTGATGTGTAGTTTTTTTTTAGCATTTTTTTGTTTTACAATGAACGAGAAGCTAGCCCGTTGCACCAACGTCCAACCTGGAGGACCAGGTAATTTTTCTTAAAGGTTTTCTTCCTTTAGCCTTTGATAAACTACTATCAAACTACAAGGCAGTAGTGCCAGATTTGGTCCACTCTGGGTATTTTATTTCCCCAGTATCCTCCATATCTGGTAGGTTTTCCCCTATCCGCGTCCGATGAGAGACCAGCAACTCCACACGACAGCACTACCCAAAATTCACAAACAAAACGTCCCCGTTACACCAACTTGCAACGCAACAAACTTTCCACAAAGATATCCCTGCGCCGGCTGAGTAGTCAGACTTCCGGCCTGTCTCGCAGATGGCCTGAGTTCTAATCCCGCTCAGTTCTGTGATTTTTCATTGAAAAATCCAAAGTAACAATTGTGGCGGACAAGGTCGCAGTTGGGTTTTTTCTGGGTTCTCCCGCTGCTCTATATTAGGCACACTACATCATTTCGTCATCAGTCCACAGCATTCCCCGATCGCCGGATGGCGACGCACGGAGAGGGCTGGCCTGGAACGACGGAGATCACCTGCTCGAAACCTTAGTGTAGTCAGCCGGTTTGGGTTTGAGAATGCGCCTATCTTGAGGCTTAGCGTAATAGACCGTAATAGTTTGTACTGCTGGGCCATAGTGTCCCCTTCCCGTAAGTTCTATTTCATAGATGTCCAATTTTATTGTAACTCGTACGAGGCTTCCCCTGGCATAAGCAACCCGCAGCGCATATTGTTTAATATCGTTTTTCCTATTTTATATGGGAAGTTATTGACTTTAGCAGAGCATGCTTGACGTGCAGTATCTCCTGGTTGTATAGGCGTTCGGACACCCATATTCTATTCCACTTCTACAAATATATATTTTTTTTCTCTTGTACGGAGGAGGGGACCGGAAGTCTTACATTGCAGCCTGAGGCTTATTGTGCTTACCACTCCTATTCTGTGAATTATTGGGTAGCGGAACGGCCGCGCTTTTGTACAAGTACAGCACGCCGCACCGTGAACTTAACCCGGGCTACTGTATGGATGACACTTTTTTTTAAAATATGGTTTATTTAACGGCGCTCGCAACACCCGAGGTTACATCAGCGTCCCCGGTGTGCCGGTATTTTGTCCCTCAGGAGTTCTTTTACATGCCAGTAAATCTACTGACATGAGCCTGTCGCATTTAAGCAAACTTAAATTCCATCGACTTGTGCTGGGATCGAACCCGCAACCTATACCGACTGTATGGATGGTGATGATATGTCAATTAATGATAGCGAAATGAGTCCGAGGTGCTATTCTGCTGCAAGTGGTTGAGGGAAAACCCCGGAAATAAACAGGAAACCCTCAACCAGGTAATTTGTCTCAACTAGGATTTGAACCCGGGCCTGTTCGTTTCACGGTCTGACGTGCTAGCCGTTAATCCATAGCGGTGGACTATAAAAATACCTTAGAACAAATTTTAAATGCATTAAAAGCTACAATGTTAAAAATAACGTTCAATTAGTTGAGATTTTAAATAAAACTTGCCTCGTTTGTACACGAACATTCGGCCAAGGAAACGATAGAAATAATACGATAAAGCTTAAAAGATCAAAATAAAAGCCATACGGAAACTGGAGAATTTACTAAATTGCTACGTATTTGTAACAGTCAAAATTATTTCACAATCAACGGGAAATTTTATAGACAGAAAGATGGATTATCAATGCTTTCTCTCGATTTCTCTTCTTCCAGAGATAATGGCAGACAACTCGGAGGAAATAAATGTATTACTTGTAAGAAGAAATATATTACAATAAATAAGATATGTAGACGATACCCTGATCACATATAATAATTACATTTCGAAATTGAGGTTTCAGTATGAGAGATACAGGAGACAAAATAATAATGTGACGGAAATTTGATTTAATCACACCGTAAAATTTCCCGCTTTCTTGAACATGAATCAAGTTCGTTAATTCCTTTGCGGCCAGTTGACTACATTTCAAAATAAGGTCGGAAGGTATCAATCCAAGGACTATCAATTTTCGTAACTACTGCTTCTACTCTCTGACTCTAGATCCATTTTTTCATTCTCTATGGAATTCGCGTTCATCGCTCGACACGTAACAATGCCGTCTTCAACAAAGCAAATGACATATTGGACCGCCATTATGCTTTCTGATTTCAATTAAAGCCAGCAAAGATAGCGCTTTATGGAGAGTATGTGTATTGAGGAGCTCGGATAGATTCCCATGGGACAACCAAGATGAACCTCTTCCCACTAAGGTAAGCTAAGTTATATTATGATTTCTGCTTGAAAACTGCATAAATAAGTAGGTAATAAAAACATTTACGATTTGTAGCGTCAATGACGATTCTAGGAATAAATGTGTGTATTTGGGAGTAATAATTAAGCCTCGACTGGACAAGCATATTATTTTAAAATACTACGGAAGAAGTAACACAATTTAAAAATTACTGAGAACAATGAGGTTTATGGTTTTAATACAGTACATTGTTTTATGACCATCCTTCCTTATCCATAAATACAAACAAAATAAATCGTATAATACAGCGCTTCTGAAAGTTTGGAATTTTGTGAATCGTAAATTGTATTTAAATAGTATTTTAAAATTTGGAGAATACTGTAAAATGTATAAAAGTCACGGAAATACGAATCAATAAAAACATGAAAAAATCACCAATAATAATATTATTATGATATAATTGTAATATTACAAAATATTATATTCCATTATAATTAATATCATTAATACTATCAAAGATCTAAAAAGAAATATAATATTTATCAGTTTCATATTAGGATTCTCTGCGTATGTATGCATGAAAACAAATTACCTAAGAAGGCTAAATGCAGAAACAGAAATGCGACTATAGCTTTCCGCCCTAAAACCATATAATTGTAGAAAAAAGTGTGTACCCTTTAAAAAGGAGCATATTCATCCCACCCAACAGAACAATTTAGTAAGAGATTTTATTCAGGTTGAAGCGTAAGTAATGTCATTAATTTCAAGGGGTTATTCTTTGAGATATTTCAAACAAAATAGTTTAATACAATTTTGCTCCTTTTTTCTTTCTTTTCGAGAGAAAAAATATTGTATATGAATCAGTTCATAGCGTTCGTATTTTGTGAAAGCTATTGAAATATTTCCCAGTATTATCGGTCAGTTCAAGAGGGCAATGTATTATGATAATAAATGATTTAAATAATTTTATTTTAATTATGTCCTTTAAATGTGTAGAAATTTCATCCGAACATATGTAAGTTTTCGTTCTGCAAAGGAATTTTAAAACACAGTGGACAGTGACAACGATGTAAAGGTAAATATCGCCTGCAGAGAGGCAGATACACGTTGTCGTAGGCCAAGTACCTACCCAGAACAGCTAGGGTGTTCGAGACGACGCACAGTGGTCTAGAATGCAAATTTAGCGGGACATAGGCAATTAATAACTTTTCAGCTACCTAACAGATTTTGATGAAATTTTACACAGTAGTTACAGGTAGCATATATGTTTTGTATACAAGCTCTGATTACGTTGGTATAAGGGGAACTATCCCTTATAGGGGGCACAATTAGACAGAATTAGTAACTTTTCTCCTATTTAACAGATTTTTATGAACTTTTACACAGTAGTTACAGGTAGCATATATGTTTTGTATACAAGCTCTGATTACGTTGGTATAAGGAGAACTACCCCTTATAGGGGGCACAATTAGACAAAATTAGTAACTTTTCTCCTATTTAACAGATTTTTATGAACTTTTACACAGTAGTTACAGGTAGCATATATGTTTTGTATACAAGCTCTGATTACGTTGGTATAAGGGGAACTACCCCTTATAGGGAGCACAATTAGACAGAATTAGTAACTTTCTCCTATGAAACAGATTTTTATGAAATTTTACACAGTAGTTACAGGTAGCATATATGTTTTGTATACAAGCTCTGATTACGTTAGTATAAGGGGAACTACCCCTTATAGGGGGCACAATTAGACAAAATTAGTAACTTTTCTCCTATTTAACAGATTTTTATGAACTTTTACACAGTAGTTACAGGTAGCATATATGTTTTGTATACAAGCTCTGATTACGTTGGTATAAGGGGAACTACCCCTTATAGGGGGCACAATTAGAATTAGTAACTTTTCTCCTATGTAACAGATTTTTATGAACTTTTACATAGTAGTTACAGGTAGCATATATGTTTTGTATACAAGCTCTGATTACGTTAGTATAAGGGGAACTACCCCTTATAGGGGGCACAATTAGACAAAATTAGTAACTTTTCTCCTATTTAACAGATTTTTATGAACTATTACACAGTAGTTACAGGTAGCATATATGTTTTGTATACAAGCTCTGATTACGTTGGTATAAGGGGAACGACCCCTTATAGGGAGCACAATTAGACAGAATTAGTAACTTTTCTCCTATGTAACAGGTTTTTATGAAATTTTACACGGTAGTTACAGGTAGCATATATGTTTTGTATACAAGCTCTGATTACGTTAATATAAGTGGAACTACCCCTTATAGGGGGCACAATTAGACAAAATTAGTAACTTTTCTCCTATTTAACAGATTTTTATGAACTTTTACACAGTAGTTACAGGTAGCATATATGTTTTGTATACAAGCTCTGATTACGTTGGTATAAGGGGAACTACCCCTTATAGGGGGCACAATTAGAATTAGTAACTTTTCTCCTATGTAACAGATTTTTATGAACTTTTACATAGTAGTTACAGGTAGCATATATGTTTTATATACAAGCTCTGATTACGTTAGTATAAGGGGAACTACCCCTTATAGGGGGCACAATTAGACAAAATTAGTAACTTTTCTCCTATTTAACAGATTTTTATGAACTATTACACAGTAGTTACAGGTAGCATATATGTTTTGTATACAAGCTCTGATTACGTTGGTATAAGGGGAACGACCCCTTATAGGGAGCACAATTAGACAGAATTAGTAACTTTTCGCCTATGCAACAGGTTTTTATGAAATTTTACACGGTAGTTACAGGTAGCATATATGTTTTGTATACAAGCTCTGATTACGTTAGTATAAGTGGAACTACCCCTTATAGGGGGCACAATTAGACAAAATTAGTAACTTTTCTCCTATTTAACAGATTTTTATGAACTTTTACACAATAGTTACAGGTAGCATATATGTTTTGTATACAAGCTCTGATTACGTTGGTATAAGGGGAACTACCCCTTATAGGGGGCACAATTAAACAAAATTAGTAACTTTTCTCCTATTTAACAGATTTTTATAAACTTTTACACAGTAGTTACAGGTAGCATATATGTTTTGTATACAAGCTCTGATTACGTTGGTATAAGGGGAACTACCCCTTATAGGGGGCAAAATTAGACAAAATTAGTAACTTTTCTCCTATTTAACAGATTTTTATGAAATTTTACACAGTAGTTACAGGTAGCATATATGTTTTGTATGCGAGGTCTCGTTACGTTGGTATCAGGGGAACTACCCCTTATAATAGGGGGCGCATTTAGACAGAATTAGTAACTTTTCTCCTATTTAACAGATTTTTATGAAATTTTACACAGTAGTTACAGGTAGCATATATGTTTTGTATACAAGCTCTGATTACGTTGGTATAAGGGGAACTACCCCTTATAGGGGGCAAAATTAGACAAAATTAGTAACTTTTCTCCTATTTAACAGATTTTTATGAAATTTTACACAGTTGTTACAGGTAGCATATATGCTTTGTATACAAGCTCTCATTACGTTTGTGTAAGTGTAACTACCCCTTATAAAGGGGCGCAATTAGACAAAATTAGTAACTTTTCTCCTATCTAACAGATTTTTATGAAATTTTATACAGTAGTTACACTTTGTACATTTGTTTTGTGTACAAACTCTGCTCACGATGGTATAAGCAGAAGTGCCCCTTACAGGGGGATGCATTTAGCCAAAATTTGTAACTTTTCTTCTGTCTTAACAGATTTGTATAAAACTTTATACCGTAGTTACAGGTAGTAAACTTGTTTTGTATACAAGCTCTATTCTCTGGATTGTCTTTGTTTCGACCTCATACTTGCGCTGATGGAAAAGCTGTTTTGGGCAGCCACGACTTTTTCCAGGGGTAATTTTTCTATAAATTGTCATAACTATCACGATGAGAACCTAATTTAATAAGTATCTCACTAAGCCAATGTCCATTTCGTTTAAAAAGCGCATATTCCTTATCCTCTTGCTCTCCAACCATAAATTATTTTATGGGGGAAAATGTAACATTTTAGGTACTATTGCACGTTTTGGGCACTCGGGAAGCTTATTTGATACATAATTAACAAGCTGTCATCTTGAATTCCCTGAATTGTACTGCGGAAGCAGATTCGGTTCACAATATTGAAATAACTGCGACCCAGAAAAATTGCACTACTGCACCTCGAAAGAATAGTGCTCATAATTTATTACTTCAGCAAATCTGCGCACCTGAAGACTAAAT
This sequence comes from Periplaneta americana, assembly GCF_040183065.1. Lineage (NCBI taxonomy): Eukaryota > Metazoa > Arthropoda > Insecta > Blattodea > Blattidae > Periplaneta > Periplaneta americana. The sequence goes on from NC_091130.1 coordinate 116,170,722, forward strand.
TTAAAATAGAGGTAAATACTGGAGGAAGTGAAAAAAAATCATTTTTGGACGAAACAAAGGGTTTTTTTCTCTATCTTAGCAAAGTCTACACTCAATTTATATTTTGTCCCGTGTCCATTCATGCTAACTTGATATACTATAATAACATTAAATGTAACAAAAAGAAACAGTGTAACATACCCAAAGAACTACTTGTTATGTTGGCACCAAATATGAATGGAATCGACCACTTACAACAGAGTTACAGCACAAAGAAAACGGCAGACTCATGGCACTTACTGAGTAAGAATGCTGGGTGGCGAAATGTGGCATGTTACCGGCTTCTCATCTCGCTATGCAGCCACCTCCGCTGATTAAGATAATCAATTGAGTGTTACTCAGTTATATAGGAAAAATAATGTAAGGGTTTAATTTCAAATTTTTACATGTCATTTTTCTACATTTGTCCTCCTAAATATGGATTTTAGACCACTGTGCGACGGTTGAAAATCCCTTCCTTGGACATCACTGACACTTTAAATTTTTTGCCACCACAAGCTTTTGTAGCTTCACCTGGATATTCGATGTCATTTTTTTACTTGGTCATTTAACGACACTGTATCAACGACAAAGTTATTTAGTGTCAATGGGATTGGTGATAGCGAAATGGTATTTGGTGAGATGAGGCTGAGAATTCGCCATAGATTACCTGACATTCGCTTTACGGTTGGAGAAAACCTCGGCAAAAACTCAACCAAGTAATCAGCCCAACTTAAATTCTTGAAACTACTATCAAAAAAATGTTCTAAATTTATAAATATTTATATCAATAGAACAACTACTAAGGTTGGATAAAAAGTACTGGCAACAGTTCGATATTTCTGACAAGTCTTTATTCACAGGGGTACAACACTTGCCTACCTTCTATATAGTCGCCCCCCTTATTTATCACCTTTTGCCAAATGTTTGGAAGGCGTCGTATACCATCAGCGCGTCCATCTTTGTTGATGTTCCGTATTGACCGCCCTATAGCACGGTTAAGTTCATCTCTGGTATTGTACCGGATCCCTCGCAGTGCTTCTTTCACTTTGATGAAAAGATCGTAATCGCATGGACTCATATCGGGTGAGTACGGTGGATGTTCCAGAATCTCTCATTGCCAGGGGCGCAAGAGGTCCTTGACAGCAGCAGCGGTGTGACTCCTTGCATTATCATGAAGAATGATGGGATTCTGTACCACCAAGTGTCGTTTTCTCCTGAGGGCTGGTCGAAGGTGGTGCAGTAGATTGACAGAGTACTGTCGCCGCTGGCTGTACTAACTCATCTAACAGTCCTTGTTCATGTCCACACAGCTCGCAGCTCTCCAACGCACCATCATCACGTGACAGCAGTGTTGCCATAACTTTTTATCAAACCTACACAATATAGATTAAAAAGGCCTATCTTTTATAATTGCTATACGATACCTTGCGTAAGTTAATTAATGTTATTAAATAAAACGATTTTAAATTAATTTCAGAAATTTAGTACCAGTTACCTAATGTGCAAATAATTACACCAATTAATTTTATATAGGCCTAGTATGGTGGCTACCTACTTACTATAAAAATGTACTGTATAAGCTTGTTTTTTGTATGAATTAAATTAACATTAACAAAATTTTATAAGTTTTTAATTCAAGGAATTAAAAAAAATAATAGATATTTTATACGAACTTTAGGCATAAATTAAATGTTTTATGCAAATTTTAGGCCCACACACTATATTTTTAGAACAATTGTTGTTTAGTCAACTGTGGAAAGACAGGTGTGAACCTCATAAGTGATACTAAGAAGACACCACTTATGAGGCAACTACTCCAGGAGATGTTAATGTCATGTTTTATTTAACGACGCTCGCAAATGCAGAGGTTATATCAGCGTCGCCGGATGTGCCGGAATTTTGTTCCGCAGGAGTTCAGTGCAGGAGATAATGGGGGAGCGTAACCAGTTCTTTCCCTCCTTACAACAGTTATGGAACACATGTTATCAAGAGTGTTCAACCTATAGTATATGTACATTGAAAAAACGCACAGGTGCGTGTGTGCACACACACAATTATGTAAATCAACAATAAATATTTCGGCATAACTTTAATCTTCAATTATTCTGGAAGACTATCTTTCTTGGAGTCATGTTCGATAAGTACCTTACTTGTCTTTTTACACTGATGACCTTTATAATGCTTTAGACTGAATAAGGGGGGCAAAGACTAATTGGGATTTCCCGGTCTCTGATCGGGTCAAAAACCCTGATGGAACTGATATTTAACTCTTGCGGTGAATTTCGGTGAAGTCCGGAGGGCCTAATTAGTCAAATCCACTCTCCTCACCTCCACGCTGGGGCCCCCTGGGATCTTTTAAGATGCGAAAGAGAGAGTGGTGTGCGGAAAGCAGTGGGAAGCTACCGCATTTATATATCCCAAACATCTTGCCAATTTAATCATGTTGAATTCGTCCCTAGTAAAAAATTCCGGACGTAAATTATCCCCCCAATCGGATGTCCGGGTGGGGGATACTGGGGAAGAGTTCTTCATGATGCAAGCAAACGAGGACAAGAAAAGAAGACCGATGACGACTGGATCATGGAAAGTCGAGACAAATCTACCAGGTAAGTTGGAAAACTTGAAGGAAGCAATGAGTCTCGGAAGTTGATGAAATATTGTATTTTCCTTAGACAACACAGACATTGCAGGATACAATATAAACTCGTTTCACTTCAACACGAACCAATATAGCCTACTTTTATTTTGCGTTTCTTTGCATTTTTTAGTATTTCATTGTTTACTGGTCACTTGTTACGAAATGTTCTACTTTTTGTTGGACTATTGCTATTTTCCTCGTTTGAACGGACTTTTTTAATCATAGTCTACATTCCAGAACCTATTGCAAATTGCGTCATGCAGAAATTTGCCTTATAGTTGCAACAGTCTTAACTCTTGATCACGTGTGTAACGTGACTGCCCCCATTTAACTCAGCAGAACAAGTACTGCAGCCACAGTCCTGGCAGTCAGCATATATATCTTACAAGTGAAGTGAAGGAGTATTGATAGAGAAAGTGCTGCTTCTATTGCAGTTTCTCAAGGCTTGCTGGCTGATCCTCATTAAGGGGTGCCAATGAAAGCTTTTCAATTTTGGCAACAACAATAAAACGGCTAGAGCAAAGAGATTAGAGCATTCGTTCAGCTGTCAAAGGTATTAAAAGAACATTTCCAACAGTGAGGAGGAAAAATTTGACGAGAAGTTAAAGAGAAAATTAATATATATATATATATATATATATATATATATATATATATATATATATATATATATATATATATATATATATTGGGAAACAGAATTGGGTAGCAGTCAATGTCCAAATTCGAGAAAGTTCTGCAAGGTGAAAACACTGATTTCAGTGTTTTTTATGAAGATTTTTCAGCAGCAGATGTTGGTCACATCAAGTATGTGTCCAATGTCTCCATGACGTGAGTTGAGGTAAAGAAGGGTTTTTCAATGTACAGGAATGTCTTTCAAGACAACCGACGATCCTTCAAACCTGAAATTCTACGAATTATTATTATTATTATTATTATTATTAATATTATTATTAAGGGCAGTTTGTGTCATTTTCCTATGATTTTTGGGTCATCAACTTCCGAGTCATAATTATAAATAATTATAGAAAATATACTCTCCACCACAATGCACTGATTTCTAAGTGAGTTAAATAAACATTTATGATTTATGCAGACTTGGCTGTTTGCTAAGGAATGGCTTTTAAATGTCCTATAAGACCATACTAATGCGAACAAGGTAAAATGTTTGAGGAAAACTAACTTCAAAGTATACAATTTAGTTATATTGAGTTTGCATTGCTTGACAGGTTCGGTTGAGACCAGGAGCCTGGTAGACTTACGGACTGCTATGGAGAGGGAGAATACCATCTACAGAAGCACCATCATAGATGAAGACGATGCAGGTAATATTCAGAATAATGATGAAGAATTACGCTCTGTTCACAGTGACTATAATAAATCAACTATATCCATCATAATCATAATCGTCATCATCAACCAGAAGGTGGACCAATAAACCCGTTCCCATCACACAGGTTCATATCCACGCACCTTGCCATCTCCTCGTAGGACGACACACATCACGATATCCAAATGGTTGCAAGTTTTTTACTATCTTCGTCAGCCTTTTGTCTTCAAAGATGTAATAATGCCAATTTCCTATTTTCCAGCTACACTCAGAAATCTCATTTCTGCAGACTCTAAATGTCTCTTATCAGATCTTCTCAGTGTCCAATTTTGTTACTACTCGTATTACTATTCATATGGGTTATTATAGTCTTCACGTTGAGGTAAAGTTACAAAGGTTAGCGGTACACAGTTACACAGTTCATCAAACGAATTAATTTTGTCCATTTGCAACCACTTAATTTGTTGCTGCTCAAATCTCTGAACGTACTTCTGCCACCTATTAGCAGGGTCCATTCTTGTTGAGGAATAAAACTGTCTAATCGTTACGGTAAACCTGGAAATATCCTTATTTTAAGGAACATCTATTTCGGGGGTATTCTTGCACATTTCCTTCTCTGTCTCTAGAAACATGTACTAGATATAAATCGTTTACTTCAAAGTGTTTGAACACAATTGAATGCTTTGTTGGCGTGAAGACATTTCGTGGTATACAAAATCTTCTAGCCACATAACTTATCTTTTTCAGTTGGAAATTTAAGAACTGTAATATAGCACTGTCATTTACAGCACTCTGATAATTGCTTGAACACACAGGCATACAACATTTGGAAGCCATCTGTAAATAAAATAATATGGATAAATTAATTTCATTTTTAAATAAAAGTCTAAACTTCCTTTATTTCATTTCAATCAGTTTATTTTTCTTTGAAGTTATACCTATATTACAAGCAATTGTTATTACGTGCTTCAATGTTTATTTCTTTTTTCACTTTTACTTTCATGATTATAATAGCTTGGTGACGTACATGTTGTCTTGCTACTGTCCGTCCGAGTAGTTATGTCACACGGTTCTCAAAACGGGGGAAATCACGTGACAGGTATTTATTTAACGGGGTCCTTTCCTTTAAATTATTTTAAACACCTGTATAATACTACCTAAACTTCCAATTCTATACAGCAAATAATTGCAGAGAAGAGCCTAACAGCTCAGCCACTAGCCCTTACAGAGAGGACAGGAGAAACGGGATGCGATATAACCATTGGGCTGGACAGTACATATATTTTATCCTCTTCATATTTAGCAATCAGTGTATTACGAAGATTTCAACCAAGAATTACATTGCCTTTCAGCAACAAGTGACAAGCCGGCAAAGCCGATGATGGTGTACGCTGCCACCCAGACCTCGAGCAGCGACCACTTGGAAGGAATCGAGCAGGAGGAGATCGACAGGCACGAGAAGATGATGAGGAAGGAGGGCCTGATGAAGCTGTGGGAGCTGGAGGTGCATCTGTATCACTTCCAACACGAAAAATATGAAGGTACAGTACCTGTTTACATCCTTTCACAAGCAGAATCCGTGGATACGCAGAGTAGCGCAATCAGCTAGTTGGCCGCCATTGTTATTCCATTTCAACACGCTTGAGATAGAAACATTTAAAGTAAGACTCAATTTGGACCAGTGTCCGTGGCCATTAAAATTAAAAATATATGATCCTGATTTAAGCTACATTTATTCCCTCTACAACTGTATACGGCAAATAGCGTGCGCTGGAATAAAAAAGGCTGATTTGTCGGAATTTCCGGCGCAAAGGATTGCGGTACTCTGGATGTACACGGACTCCGTGCACAAGTTCAGGAGACTTGAATTCTTATTGGTAGCGAATAGGGCATTTATACAGTGGTGTCATTCAGCCAGCTCACACCAATCGCCCGATTCACTTGTTTGAAGTTAAAACAAATTAGGTTCTCGACAGAAATGAAGAACATTAATATGTTTAATATTTTAACACGGAATTCTGTAACTTTGTAACATGACAGTAAACATAATCATATCAAATTATTAAATGGTTCATTCCTACACAAGGGTACAGGTAGTCAGAACAGGAATGCAATATCGATGGTTTTGTTTAAAAGGGAATCAAGTCAAAATTTAAAGTTTTGAGAAAACTGCATTTTGAAGCTTTAAGTTGCTGTGTAAAAATCAAAGGATCGTTGAATTTAATCCAAATGCAAATCATGTTTTATATATACTGTAAGTTTCAAATTAGAGTGTGTTAATTGAATTTTTCACAGAAACATGAAGCTTTAAAATTCAGTTTTCCAAAACTTTAAATTCAGAGTTGTTTCCCTTTTGAACTGCCCGTCGATATTATGCTTGCAGGCTTGAAACCGATCTGCAATTATTTTGGCGAGGCCATTTCGTACAAATCCACACCACAGGAGCAACAGTGAGTGGTTTGTAAAGCTAAGAGGTGAGCTGTCTGAAGTGCATTGGCCCCTGTGGCTTATGTTTCCACCTTGACTGTCTAAGCTCAAAATTTCATGCTACGCCACTGATGAATACAAATTTTCAGGATGGAGACATCATCAGTTGCAGATAAACAGAAATTAAAAAAATAGTTTCATTGATTTTTGAAGATGATCTAGTTTTAATAGCACCTACAGAAAATATTTTACAATACTCAGTACATAATTTAAATATTATTGCAAGAAATATAACATGGAAATATATACAGAAATAAAACAAAGTTACGGCCTTCTGGCGAAAATACCCTGACACTAGTAAAATATGTTTAGAAGGCAAAATTTTAGAAAGAGTTAATGATTCTAAATATCTTGGCTACAAATTAATATTTTTGATAATGATTTGGATATAATGAGCAAAATTGTAAAATTCTCCAAAACTGTGGGAATAATCAACAAGATAAGGGTACGTGCAAGACGGAGCCTGGTTGGTAGTTGGTAGCCTGACCGGTTACCTAATCGCAAGGAATGCCCGAACGTTAAGAAATGCAGACGTGCAAGACGAGGCCTGGTCGGTAGCCTGTTAGCTCGTTGGTAGCTCGTAGAATGAAACACCTCATTTTCCCAGCTACCAGCCACTTAATTGTCTTTACTGAGCATGCGTCCGTACTAGAACTTCCTCACGTGCTAAACGCCTACTGTTCGTCATTTCGACGCGTATAATGGATTGGGAAAGA